>NC_091375.1:3852460-3862460 GCF_038502225.1 Cherax quadricarinatus
TAAGAATAGACTAATTTTTTGAAGGAGGAAGTATAGAGGAAGTGAAAGTGTTCAGATATTTGAGAGTGGACTTGTTGGCAGATGGTTCTGTGAAAAATGAGGTGAACCATAGAATGACAGGGGGGGAAAGGTGGGTGGTGCATTGAGATATCTGTGGAGACAAAGAATGTCATCCATGGAGGCAAAGAGGAAAATGTATGAAAGTGTGGTGGTACCAGCACTCTTATATGGGTGCGAAGCATGGGTTGTAAAGGTTGCAACAAGGAGAAGATTGGAGGCAGTGGAGATGTCATGTCTGAGGGCAATGTGTGGTGTAAATATCATGCAGAGAATTTGTGGCTTGGAGATTAGGAGCTATGGAAGTACCAAAAGTATTATCCAGAGATGCTGAAGAGAGGTTGTTGAGGTGGTTTTAACATTTAGAGAGGATGAAGCAAAATAGGATGATGTAAAGGGTGTATAAATCTGTAGTGGAGGGAAGGTGGGGGAGGAGTTAACCTAGGAATAGTTAGAGGGAGGGGGTAAAGGATGTTTTGTATGGGAGGGCCTTGGCCATCTTGTAGGCATATGAGCATGCTAGATAGGAGTGAGGGGAGGCAAATTGTTTTTGGGACCTGACAAACTGTTGGAGTGTGAAGAAGATAACATTTGTGGAGGGATTCAAGGAAACTGGTTAACTAGACTTGAGTCCTGGAGGTGGGAAGTACAGTGCCTACACTCTGAAGGAGGGGTGGGGATATTTGCAGTTTAGGAGGGGGGGCATCTGAGCTGTAGTATCTGCGTGCCTCTGTCAAGATAGAGTGAATGATGGTGAAAGTGTTTCTTTCTTGTGTCGCTCTACCTTGATGGGAGACGGGCAGTATGTTAAAAAAAAAAAATTATGAATGTATATTATGGAAGTTAGGAGGAGGTGCGGGATTACCAAAACTGTTGTCCAGAGGGCTGAGGAAGGGTTGTTGAGGTGGTTCGGACATGTAGAGAGAATGGAGCGAAACAGAATGACTTCAAGAGTGTATCAGTCTGTAGTGGAAGGAAGGCGGGGTAGGGGTCGGCCTAGGAAAGGTTGGAGGGAGGGGGTAAAGGAGGTTTTGTGTGCGAGGGACTTGGACTTCCAGCAGGCATGCGTGAGCGTGTTTGATAGGAGTGAATGGAGACAAATGGTTTTTAATACTTGACATGCTGTTGGAGTGTGAGCAAAGTAACATTTATGAAGGGGTTCAGGGAAACCAGCAGGCCGGACTTGAGTCCTGGAGATGGGAAGTACAGTGCCTGCACTCTGAAGGAGGGGTGTTAATGTTGCAGTTTAAAAACTGTAGTGTAAAGCACCCTTCTGGCAAGACAGTGATGGAGTGAATGATGGTGAAAGTTTTTCTTTTTTCGGGCCACCCTGCCTTGGTGGGAATCGGCCAGTGTGTTAATAAAAAAAAAATAATTATATAACTATCTGGTTAGATTGCAGTTACACATCCCAAGTTTTCCGAGACGCCGCATGAAGATATGCGCTACAACGACACTAACCTGAGGCTTAATATTGAATTTATTTGGAGGCCACTGATGGATCAGCATGTGGCCAAGCTTCTTAATCATTTAAAGGTAAACATTATATGATTGTCTTCATTAATAATCAAGTTTCCCATCTAGCCAGGCTTGAGTCTTGGAATTGGGAAGTACATACATTTCCTGCATTCTAAAAGGAGGGATGACAGTATTGTAGTTTGGAGGGTCATCTGAACTGTGATGTCAGCATACTTTTAACTAGGCTGTAAATGAAAGAGTGACAATGAATTACCATAAGCCATATAATTACATCCTGTAGGCATAGGCATGTGTAATTACCACAGATGTTAATATAAAGTTTTAATGTGTATTTCATTTCCTCTTTTTACTGTTTTGTGACAGGTTTTCTATATAATTTAGCATCCTGTGGAGTAGAAGAGTTAGTGGTAATTATAACATTACACTTCAAACAAAGGGTTATTTCTGCTGGTAATGTTTGTTTGTTCTTTGTGTTATTTTAGGATAACTATTTGCTGTTACCTTCTTGTATCTTTCTTTCCAGAGAAGAAAGTCACTGCCCAAGCTGATAGTGATGGGAAGTGCCACTCATGCCATTAAGAATTCTAATGGTTCTGCATTGGCTTTAGAAGAGTATAAGAAAAACTTGACTCTTCTTTCATCTGTAAGTTTGGGTATACGTATATGGCATTTTTTTTTTCTTGTTACCCTCAAGATCATAAGTTATCTTACAAATTATTTACCAGTAGTCTAAACTGAGGTGCCTAGTCTTTTGCTAGTGAGCATGTGTAGTAGAACAGTGCTCTTCTGTGATACTTATAACTGTGTGTGCAAGCACCACCGTTAATGTGAGCTGCATTTTCAGTGATGAGAAAGTTAACAAAGGAGATCACGCTCTGCCCAGGACTATCAATACATTTTTGAGAACTCAACTAGTAACCACATTATAACCCCACATTCTCCAAAATTATACATTTGCATACTGTGCTGCATAATCTGTATTCATTTATTACTTTTATGTAATAATAATAATGATATACTTTTGCATGTGATTTAAATTAAAAGAATTAAATCTAAATTTTAAAAAACCAAACACTGATAACAAATAAACTACAGTACTGTACTTCTGAAAATACAAGATCAAATGACATTGAGACATTCAAAAATCACTTTTAAAACCATAAGAATATTTTGCTAACAATGATGACATCAATGCCCTGCTAAAATCACTAAACACTTGAGTGTTGCACTGATAATAGTGACCTGGCTAAAATATAACCTAATAGATACAGTATACAGGAGGGCCCTGCTTATACAGCAGTTTAGGTTTCAAGCTATTGCTGTAAGGCAAAAAATCTCTGTAAAGTGAAACATAGAGGTTTTTTCACTTTCAAATGCATGTAAAAGTCTAACAGCATATTTACACTTATCATATATTAAGTAGCAATAGAGCTAGGCCTAAAAAATGCACATACACACACTACTTAACTTAAAATATTTTTGTCCTTAGCTTATAGTGAGTGGTGAATATATTTACTGTAGGAAGTCAGAATAAATGAAGAATGGGTATAATTGGAAACTTCTGCATTAGCGAAACACCGTGAAGCAAAGCACTGTAAAGTGGGGCGTGCATGTATACAAGGCTCTGTATGTCCTCTATAAGTTTAGTGCTTCCCTATGAATATATTATTAATTATTACCATAATAATAATAATCATAATAATTATAATAATACAGTAGACCGTTATATTACACGGTTTTATTTGGCACATTTTGGTTATTGCACTATTGAAAAATTGCGGCACAATTTTATACAAGACTTCGTAAAATTAACTTAACACGGTTCGATTTGTGGGAGGGGAAAAAAAATTGGAGCATTGCCCACGGGATGCTTTCCCAACACAGCTCAGAGCTGGCTGTGTTTATTATGTTTGTGGACTGAGTTTAGATCTTTTAATTGCCATATCTTTTATCCGCCAAGCAATCATGGCACCCAGCAGGCATACAAGTGTTGCTGAAAGAAAAGGTTTAAATGTTTAAGTCTAGGAGTTACGAAGAAAATTGAGATATTAGACAAGCTTAAGAGTGGCTCACTTGTAGTGGATATAGTGCGGGCCTATGGCCTTAATGAAGCGTCATTTCATACAATTAAAAAGAATGAGGTGAATATATGAGCTTGCGTAATGAATAACCCAGGATGTCACCTCATGAAAAGAATGGCACGTAGATCACTAGTAAATAAAACAGAAAACTTGTTGCTTGAGTAGATCGAACAAAAGACAAAGAAAGGTGCACCACTTAATTTCATCTTAATTAGGGAACAGGCCTTACAGTTGTTTAAAGCAGTGTGTGATAAGGAAGGCCTGAAAAAGAGTGTATGTTTATCACAGGCTGGTTCCACAGCTTTAAGTTGCGTAATAAGTTACATAATATTAAGTTTTCTGGTGAAAGTGCTTCAGCTGATATTACAGCAGCAAGTAATTTCCCTGCTGAATTGCAGGAAATTATTTCTGAGGGTGGCTATGAGAAACATCAAGTGTTTAATGCTGATGAGACAAGTGTTTTTTGGAAGAAAATGCCAACAAGAGCTTATATCAGTCAGCAAGAGAAAAGTGCACCGGGCTTCAAGGCAGCAAAGGAGCGCTTCACCTTGCTCCTTTGTGGTAATGTGTCAGGTGATTTCAAGTGTAAGCCCATGGTTATTTACCGCTCTAGGAATCCTCGTGCTTTGAAAGGTGTAGATAAAAACACCTTACCAGTAATTTGGAGGTCAAACCAGTCACTGGTTTTTCCCTTGCTTGAGAGTCAGGTTGAGGAAATTGTTCAGCTGGCAAGGAGATTACCAGGTGATGGTTTAGAAGGTATGAATGAAGATGTGAATGAGCTCTTAGAAGATGATGATGAAGACAGGAGTCCAGAGGAAATGTTGGCAGAGCTCAGTGCACAGATACAAGGAAGGGAGATAACAGAAGAAGATGAAGAAGAACTGAAGAAAAACAGCTAACATTGCAGCAGTTACGTGAGCAGTTCCATGTTGCTGCTAAACTAGCAGACTTTTTCACTGAAGAGGTCCCTGTCAAATCTAGAAGCAGTGCTTTGAAACGGGATCTAGACTAGCTGATGATGCCTTACCGTCAGCTGTATAATGTACTGCAGGGTAAAAGAGCCCAGAACTCCATTACAGAAATTATGCACACTCTAATATAACCATCGACGTTAGTACCAGAAGCTCTACCATCCACATCTGCCGACAACCAACAGACATCCACCTCAGTCCAGTACGGCCACACCATGCATATCCACTCTCTTCACAATCATCCACAAACACCATTACCCACAATTTAAGGTAAGAAATACTATTATTTCTGTTGCATTTGTAGTCTTAAGCAGTAAAAACATAATATATCATGACAATGAGCTACAATTACATATTCACTTTTATTTTTGTAAGACCTGTTGGTCTAAAAAAAGTTGTTTGGCTTTTTGAGGGCTCCCAGGAATGTAACCCTATTTTTCCCATAAGCTCTTCAGTTTATCTAACACAGTTTTACCTAACACGACATTTTCAGGAACGTAACAACCATGTAATATAATGGTCTACTGTAATTGTATACATGGAGCAAGGGGCTAGTAGCCCCTTTTCTTGTATAAATTACTAAATTTAAAAAAAGTGAAACTTTCATTTTTCATTTTTGGGTCACCCTGCCTCAGTAGGATATAGCTGGTTTGTTAAAAGAATTGAAAGAATTGTATACATAAAACATACTTGGTTACACAACTACATACAGTGGACCCCTGAGTTTCGGCAGCATCGACTTTCGTGAAATTCGACTTTCGGCAAGTTTTCTCGGCAAAATTTGGCCTCGAGTTTCGTGATTAGACTCCTGATTCAGTGACCGTCCGGTACCCGTCCGCCCGTCACCGCGCACACAAAGCCAGTCTCCCATGCCATTCACGCTTAGTGTGCCATTGTTTACCAACACGTGACCATCACCCTGCGGGTTCATACGTAATAATCCATTGTTTTTTGTGATTGCAACTGCTAAATAAGTCAGCATGGGCCCAACGAAAGCTAGTGTAAGCCCTTTGGTAAAGAAAGCGAAGAACATGATCCAGAGGGATTTTGAAGGGTTTGAGGCAGACCCTGACCCTGCCTGTTGTGGAAGGTGTTGTGGCATTGGGCAAGTCCATGGGGTTGGAGGTGAGCCACGGGGATGCGGAAGAGTTGGTGGAGGACCACAGGGAAGAGCTAACCACTAACGAACTGCAAGAGCTTCAACTGGAACAGCATCAGACCACAGCTGAGGAACTTGCTTCAGAGGAGGAAAAGAGAGTGAAGGAGGTGCCTTCTTCGGTGATTAAGGACATGTGTTCAAAGTGGAATGAGTTGCAAAGTTTTGTTGAAAAGTATCACCCTGACCAAGCTGAAACAAGCCATATCTGCAACATGTTCAGTGACAAAACCTTGTCCCACTTCAGGCAAATCATAAAGAAATGCCAGAAACAGACCTCTCTGGACAGATATTTTGTGCAGCAGGGGTCCAGTGACTCTCAAGTTGTTCCCAGTGGCATTAAAAGAAGACAGGAAGTAACCCCAGTAAAGGACTTGCTACCTGAAATCCTAATGGAAGGAGATTCTCCGTCCAAACAATAGTGTACACCTTCCTCCTATCCCCTTCTCCCGTCTTCCATCCACCCAGAAGTCTTCAGTAAAGGTAAGTGTAATGTTATTATTATTTTTTATAGTATGCATGTACTTGATTTCTGATTGTTTTCAGTATGTAAATCTTATTTAATTTGAAAAAAAATACTTTCTTTTAATATTTTTGGGTGTCTGGAATGGATTAATTTTATTTCCATTATTTCTTATGGGGAAAATGGTTTCGAGTTTCGTGAATTTCGACTTTCGGCAGGCTCTCTGGAATGGATTAATCATGAAACTCGGGGGTCCACTGTATACACATTTGAATGTAAATGCAGTACTAACCCAGACAAAAAAAAAAAAAGCGTTGCTCTTGTAATTTCATTTTATTTTCTATAGGTCTTACACCAAATAGGCAACAAAACCCAGTTGCTTTGGATGTTGCAAGACCCAGTTGTACCTGAAAGACTGAAACCGGAGAGACTGGCCATAACCAATGATCAGCTTGACCTTTATAATATGGCTGCTATGGAGGTAAAAACTGCATACATTTCAGTTTATTTATACATATATATGCAGTAAGGTCACAGTAAACAGGTGATATTACAATATGCAAAACAACCACTGTGAAAAAATATTAAAATTCCAAGTGCTTTCGTGATTTCTCACGTTATCAAAGTCCTTGATAATGTGAGAAATCACGAAAGTGCTTGGAATTTCACTATTTTTTGACAGTGGTTGTTTTGCATACATATATCTGTACTGTATTTGATTTTCATAACGAGTTGGCCACTGCAAGGGGTCTTGATGATGCTGAAGAGGCCCCTGATCCAAGCAGTTGCAATTACTATTCCCTTCCTTCAATTGCACCTAATTACTCCCTACCCCTCCAATTTCCCAGGTCGTCTGTGAGCCGTATGGGTTTAGTACTTCCCTATAGTACTTTCCTCTAATAATGTGTAGGTGATGGGAGGCAGTTACAGTATGAAATATCTGTTATTTCTTGAGATAGAGCACAGATATCATAGGGTCTTGATGCTACTGAAGAGGCTCCTGATCCAAGCAGTTGCAATTACTATTCCCTTCCTTCATTTGCACCTAATTACTCTCTACCCCTCCAATTTCCCAGGTCCTCTGTGGACCCTGTGGGTTTAGTACTTCCCTATAATACTTCCCTATAGTACTTCCCTCTAATAATGTGTAGGTGATGGGAGGCAGATACCATAGTAACATATATTAAGGGATTCACAGAATCCAGCTAGCTGAATTTAAGCTCTGAAAGTGGGAAGTACAGTGATTGTAGTCTAAAGGAAAGGTGAAGATGTTGCAGTTCAGAGGGTCATCTGAAATGTGATGTCAGCACACTTCTGGCAGCTCAGCAGTTAAATGAATAATGGTGAATGTATTTCCTCCTTTTTTGGGAAGTTGCCCTACCTGGATGGGAGACAGGCAGTGTGTTAAGAAGAATTGTTTGATTTTGTATGCTCCTACATATACTGTGTTACACAACTGAAATTTAATTTTATGTTGAATGCAACAATATAAATGTATGAATTCTTAATTGCAGTTTTATAATGTCTTTGGTGCAGTAGTAGCATACTTACCCCATGTTCAGTGGGATAGTGATTTGCATTCTCAAAATTCCTCCAATTTTATTTTTGTTATATTCAAGATAAGAGAGTGAAATTTAATATATATTGACAGGACATATAAACAAATTTTACCTGGGTTAATAGTTTAAACTTTGGTAAAAATGATCTGGGCCAACAGTATCATTCCATTGAGCTCATGAATTCCTGGTTATAATTCCATCAATGATTTAGATAAAGAAAAATTGGATATCAAATTGGGGAGGAGGAGTATGGAAGAAGTGAATGTTTTCAGATACTTGGGAGTTGACGTGTCGATGGATGGATTTATGAAGGATGAGGTTAATCATAGAATTGATGAGGGAAAAAAGGTGAGTGGTGTGTTGAGGTATATGTGGAGACAAAAATCGCTGTCTATGGAGGCAAAGAAGGGAATGTATGAAAGTATAGTAGTACCAACACTCTTATTTGGGTGTGAAGCTTGGGTTGTGAATGTAGCAGCGAGGAGGCAGTTGGAGGCAGTGGAGATGTCCTGTCTAAGGGCAATGTGTAGTGTAAATATTATGCAGAAAATTCGGAGTGTGGAAATTAGGAGAAGATGTGGAGTTAATAAAAGTATTAGTCAGAGGGCTGAAGAGGGGTTGTTGAGGTGGTTTGGTCATTTAGAGAGAATGGATCAAAGTAGAATGACATGGAGAACGTATAAATCTGTAGGGGAAGGAAGGCGGGGCAGGGGTCGTCCTCGAAAAGGTTGGAAGGAAGGGGTAAGGGAGGTTTTGTGGGCGAGGGGCTTGGACTTACAGCAGGCGTGCATGAGTGTGTTCGATAGGAGTGAATGGTATTTGGGACCTGACGATCTGTTGGAGTGTGAGCATGGTAATATTTAGTGAAGGGATTCAGGGAAACCGGTTATTTTTACATAGCCGGACTTGAATTCTGGAAATGGGAAGTACAATGCCTGCACTCTAAAGGAGGGGTTCGGGATATTAGCAGTTTGGAGGGATGTGTCGTGTATCGTTTTACGTATATGCTTCTAAACTGTTGTGTTTCTGAGCACCTCTTTAAAAACAGTGATTATGTGTGAGTGAGGTGAAAGAGTTGAATGATGATGAAAGTATTTTCTTTTTGGGGATTTTCTTTCTTTTTGGGTCACCCTGCCTCGGCGGGAGACGGCCGACTTGTTAAAAAAAAAAAAAATTCCATCAATGTCTATGGATCAGATTCCAAATGAAAACTAATCCAAATGAAATACAGCCTCTCCTCACCTAGCGACGTACTTGTTTACCGATGACTTGGACTTACAACGGGCTCTCTGACCAGTATGCATACCTGAATAATGTATATTAGAGCTGATTTCCTCTATTCTGCTTATTACAATATACAGTACACTGCTGTACAAACATTTAAAAATATACCAGAAATGTTATAAATGGTGCAAAGGTGACATTAAAATAATATCAAAGATGGTTGACACAAACCCACTACCATTATAGTATGCTCCTCACTTAGTGACGAATTTGTTTACCGATGTGGTCTTAGGAATGGAACTCCGTTGTTAAGTGAGGAGAGGCTGTAATGGTTTCAGGTGGAAATTGTGATAGTCATCTTTCTGCATCTTGGACTCGAAGTACTCCCGAAACTCAAAACTTTAAGGTGCGACATGACAGAAAAGTCTCCAGGCAGTTATATTTAAATATAATGCCTCTTTTTTTTTCCTTCTCCTTTGCAACACTATAATGAGGGCTAAAATAAATAAATTATTCAAAATATAAACATTTATATTGTTTATCTCCAAGTATTCTTTGTTAACTGCGGTATGTTCCTTATTCTGGGAAGTTAAAAATAAAATTAATAAATTAGTTAGAACTAAGAGTTTGCCTTGATAAGTAATTACACATGTGGAGAAGTGACAGTAATGAAAAAATCTACAGGTCCTCTACAACACGAAGGTTCACATATGGTCCAGCTCACGTCTGGTAGCTCAGGGAAGCATAGGAGGCTTTTCAGATGGAATACATGCAGGAGAAGTAGCAATAAAATATGATACACAAGTAAGTTAATTTGATTGTTTTTCCTCATGATACATTTAAAGAGTTTCTTAATATATAGTCACTACACAACTAAATGCTCGTTACTAACTGAAGTTTAACAGTATGAGAAGCTACGAATCTGTTCATGAGTCATCAGATCAAGATCCATACATTTCTTCCTCACTGATTACTTGGTTCTGGTCACAAGTAAAGCAGTATGGTAC